>NW_027466185.1:8480000-8500000 GCF_046127955.1 Nelusetta ayraudi | reverse complement strand
TATTTATCCTTTTCAAATTGTACATCAAAGGATCAGCAGCTCTTAAAATATATTCTATAAAGAAACTAAATTCATTTTCATTTTGTCACCTGGTTAATCAGCTTTACAACTTTGGACATTTTTCTTAATGCTTGAGATCTACGAACATTCACAGCCAGCTGAGTGTGTGTAAATGGCAACTTGGGTGGATAGAAACATGATGTTGCTGAAAAAGCATTTTATTTGAAGAGAAATTGGATTTCAGTTTAAACCAATAATTGGCTTTTAAAGCAACTATTTGGCTTGGTCATGAAACTTGTACAAAACAAAAGATGATCGAAGCAGAATTTCAAAATGAAATGCCAAAAAGATTATACATTTCATATCAGTGACTGTTCATATACTGAGGTTATAAAATATATATTTAGGGCTTTTATGCTTACTGTGGCATGAAATAATGTACATTCTTAGGCTGAATTTTAAAGTTGGAGATGAAACACATAGCAAAACCTTCCATAAGTTACCAGTACTTAAGATTCTGCTTGTGTCATAATCACGTCCCCCATTATAGGTCTTCAGTGAGCCTTCTGGCCACACGAGGGCACCAATTAATGATGCAAATGAAATTTTCTAAGTATTTGCATGATTCCATGTTTAACTGGAAACAAAAATGAACCAGACATTCACATGATGTCAGAAGTGAGTCTACATTTTTTGGACAACTTGAATTTGTTTTTCATTGGTGAGTGCTGACATTATCTTAAAGCTTATGTTATGGTTTCCTCCAGGTCAAAGGAGGGGCAGCAGAATTGCAGCAACTGTCACCGTTCTCCGAGTTTGCAGGGAGCACAACCTTTTTCCTCTCCTTGTCCTCGCTGTCCGAGTCGTCCACAGTCAGTGTGATGAGGGAGGTGGACTTTCTGTCGTAGTAAAATTTGTTTTGTCAAAAGTGGCAAGATGCATGATACTACAGGTGTTTTTGCAGAATGTCTCTTCTTCTTCTGACTCTTCTGTCTATCTTGCTTAAAAATAAAAGTACTGCTGACTTTCAAGTATACTGGTAGAATAGAACCATACCAAGTTGATAAAAAATACCTTTAAAAATGCAAGTAATTCTTCAGAATATTACGTTTTGTGTCAGCAAGCTTCTAAGGAATTCCTCTTATTATCCAAAGCTTGTTTGAAAGATAATGAGAAAGTGCACAAAACAAAAATGTAGCAAAGAATGTGCATTTCCCTTCACAACTTAACATCAACACGCTATGTTCGTGCTGGACCAAGAGACTAATGTGCTACCTGTCTCCACTCTGTGTGATGAGTCTCCTGCAGGTCTCCATCTGGACATCCAGCCCTCTCTTCATGGAGCACATCTCCATGTACTCATGCAGGTGGCGGTTCATGTCGCTCTTGGCTGTGGCCAGCTCCAGCTGAGGAGGAGGAGGAGGAGGAGGAGGAGGAGAAGGAGGCAGACAGTCCACGGTGATGTATTTGTGAATGCAAATGTCTCATTTTCTAGTTTATCATATCAAACAGCCACACTCCAAAACAAGTTCTTAAGACCAGGGGAACAATCACATGTCACACTGATGGATCCTAACCAGCAGAGCTTCAAAATGCGATGAGAATAAACAAAGCTGACGAAAGCTGTACTGCTGGTTGCTCATTTGAGACCTCACCTCGATCTGGTCGATGGTCTCCTGGTATTCCTTCTCCCTGGATTTAAACAGACACTCCGTGTCTTTAATCACCTCCTCAATGGATTCCTCCTGAGGCTGCGGAAGAAACGGGGATCGCTTCAATAATCCAGCTGTGGCGAGTGGTTGTGCTCATGCAAAAACAGTAAAAGGCGCTGCACATGCCTCCGCCTGGTTGTCCAGGCCGAACGAGTATCCTGGAAAATCCTCCCACAGCAGCAGAGTCTCTTCGGTCTCCTCCCAGGCCAGACTGTCGCAGTCATCCTCGAACTCGCACTCCCTCCTGGAAGAAAAACACATGGCAGTGGGAGTCAAACCTGACGTTCAAACGCCCCCTGTGGGTGGCAAACGGTAAGAAGGCATACAGTTGATTCAGCATCCTCTGCATCTGCTCGTTGATCTGATTGGCAGACGTGCCGCACAGCTCCTCGTCCTTGGCTCCGCCTCCCTCGCTCTCCGACACGCTCAGTTCTTCCGCGTCTCCGCCTTTGGCCGACTGCCCGCTCGTCTTTCTCTTGCGGCCGGTAAGGGTGGAGGGGGGTGTGGCCACCTGTGGGGAGAGGGCGTGTCTGCTTTCTTAAGGTCTCCTGGGTGAAGCATCCTGGATGTGGCCGTGACGAGGACGTACCTGGAACATCTGAATCGGGTCCTCGCAGTTCCTCTGCTGGGCCACATCGCAGAGACGAGCTGTGATGTCGATGCGGCGGCAGATGTCCATGTCCACCTTCATGGCCTTCTCCTGGATCTTGCTGTCCAGATCTGACAGGTCCTGATGGAAAGAATGGGGCAACTTTGTCGGCACTTTGCAGTGCAAAATAAATTAGCTGTGCAAATGAAGTCGCACCACTTACGTTGCTGACGAGGCCTTTAAAGAGAACCAGTTCAGTCTTCAGCTGTTTCACCCGTAGAGCCAGCTCATCCTGACACACTTCGCTCTCCTGCAGGTCCTAGAAAAACAAGGTCGGGTCAAGGTCCTTAATCATCAACACAATGGCTTGGATGCTAAATTATGATTTTCACTCATTTAAGTTATTGTCAAACTGAAATCATAATGCAACTAAAAAAAACTTGTTGACTTTCGTTTTATTCATCTCGAGTGGGGTACAAATGAAAATGAATTTCCTCATTAAATGTATTTGAAGACATAATATTGATACATAATTATCTATTCCTTAACTCAAAAGCTAAAAACTCAAAAGGAGCTTTGCAGTGTTGGCCCACAGGTCTTTTCAGATTACCTTTTTTGGCCCCCAATGAAAAAGGTTTGGGCACCCCTGATTTAGATAGAAGAATCATTCTGTTGGTGATTTGTGATTTTTGGATTATCTGTGCTCGCAAACTTCAGATATTGGAAAACGTGTCCTGGCTTAAACATTGTTTGGAGTTGCAATGGATCACATCTTATTACCTCCTCAAGTTCAGCCACCCTCTCCTGCAGGTCCATCCTGGCAGTGTACTCGTCCTCCCATCTACACACAGATGAAATTGACACAATCAAATAGGGGAATTAAAATTGATCTACAGTTTAAACACAAATTGAACAAACAGAATGAAACAACCATCAGACATTTGAGTGTTTGGTTTTCCCAATTTCTTATAGATGGTGACCCAAACATAATATCATCAATCATACTTTTAGACGCTGACTTTGTCCGTCATCTGACAGACAAAGTCAAGAAAGGAAAAAAAAACTTTAGTATTTGCACCTGTATAACCAAAGTGTTCCTCCTCCACTTTTAGCCCAACATGGTTCCCCTGACAGCTCCTTCACTCTGCCCACCACCGCTGACATTACTCAGCAGGTGTTACATAAGCTGCGAGTGTGCAATGTGCACGTCGCCACAGCATCGACTCAGTCACCATGGAGAGAAGACAGAAATAAACCAATTGCACGGGCCTCCAGACATGTAACCCGTCCTGTGTCTTGCACTTCTATTCATCACACTTCTGAACTTTTTAGGGTGCACTCACTGGATTATCTAAAGAAGAAGGGAAAATGTAGGTGCAATGTAAAAGTGACACAAACTATAGCTGAAAAAAACAAAGATATTTAGATTTTTAGAATAAAGATGTTTACCTCAATCACTACTGTGAATTATCTTCTAAATTACTCACAACTTGCTTTTTAGATGACTGCTAACTAAAAAACCACTATGCTATTAAAAATAGAGATGGACGGGAACGTATTGATGCAAATACTTGTGGCTAATAAAGCTTTAACTACTTGCGAACTGCAGCTGACTCCAATTCCCTCTGCAGGAACTAAAACCATGTGTGACCGCCGGGTCTGGGCTCAATATTGAGCAGATATGATAAACAGAATGTGTCTCTGCTGTTTGTTAGTCTCAACACGTGGCTCTGCAGTGAGGCTGCAGGTCTCATTGTGTTTTGTCACACAGAAGCTGGTTGAAAGACATAAAGTCAAAGCAGTCCATTAGAACATGAGCCAGAGTTTCTGCTGGAATATTAAAATAATGATTTCCACCGCTGGAATAACACCACCATACCACAGGCTGAGACGCCAGCATATCGACCCTGCCAAGAGCATCCAATCATGTAGTACCAAGTTTGAGGAGGCAGATAATGAGGTGGTGGTGAGTCACTGCAGGACCCATCATCTAACTTTACAGAAAACTATCCAATGGGATTTTTTGGTCCTTTTATCAAAAATTCTCAGCTGCTATTTGCCAGTTTTTTTCTTTTTTTCTTTAGGATGCAGTGACGCAGGCTTGAGGACCTTCACCCTGACCTTTAAGATTGAACACTACTGCTGAGCTTAGGGCATTTGGAGAATGGGGCTGCTAGGTCTATTGTCATGTCTTTTAAAGGGCCAGTGCGTACATATTTTACAGAAGCGCATTGCTGCCACGTGAGAAAAAAAACCAGAGCTTAGTGTCGCGTTATAACGTGAAACTATCACTTTATTACATTATAGTTATCATAAAATAACGTATAGTTTCACGTTTTTACGTGATAACTATGACCAAATAACGTAATAGTTTCACGTTATAACGTGAAAATTTATCACGTGAAAATGTGAAACTATCACATTATTTCATAATAGTTTCACCTTATAACGTGATACTGAGAACTGTTTTTTTTCTCTCTAGGGTGGCATCAATGTGCTTCCGTAATTTAGTAGCACCTGGTGGTAAAGAAAAATCACACAACCTCAAACTTTTCCACATTCTCGGCCATGGTTGCAGAGTGGTTGTGCAATATACACCTACTAATGCAAACATAAATTCTCATGACTCAAAACGTGTGCATTTTCTATTACATTTCAAACCAACACCAACAATTCCTTTAAATGTGACACATTGGTCCCTCATTATCAGGAAATGCATGGACAAATAAAACATGCATTATTAAAATGCACTGACATTAACTTTAGAAGGAGAAAAAAATGTTAATGTGGGACTGGGATGGATGCACAGACTTCCTGCATGACACTGCAGAGGCTCACAACTGTGCAGAGCAGAGAGAAGCAAAGCACCCAGAGGAGCCATCATACAGAGAATCACTTGGAATAGATTAATGGTCAGGAAAACAGAGGAGAAGCAAAATGAGGCTCTGGCAGCGGCAGAGGGGAAGGAGTGGAGGCTGGGTGACATCACTGTCAGCAGTCCCAGGCCAGTACTGCATTGCAGCTACCGGGGTGAGAGAGAGACAGAGGAGGGGAAAGAGAGCGAGAGAGAGAGAGAGAGAGAGAGAGAGACAGAGAGAGGGGAAAGAGAGGGAGAGAGACAGAGAGAGCACCTCAGGGGTGGGGTGAGTGAGGAAAGAGAGAGAGGAAGAACAAATGAAAAGTACCAGTGGTGAGACAAAAGGGAAACACTGGGAAAGATTCAGCAAGACAACAACGTGCACAGCTGTTCCCAAGACGCCTCCTTCCCTCAGACAAGACAATATTTATGCTGCACACCAGTGGGAACACACAGGTGCAGGTAGAAACAGGGGGGGAAACACACTATGCAGTGGAACAGCAGGATAGCAATGTACATAAATCACATTAAGTTGCATGAAGCCGCCATGGAGGTATTGTATCTTTTACAACAGATGTAAATAAAGGAGGAAGAGAGGAAGAACAAGGAGTGAATAATTTACTCAGTAACCAACTTCATTTATAAATTATTATTTACCAGCAAAGTCTGACTGGACTTTGAAAAGAAATCTATCAAATGCAGTCAAAGGTACGCTGTATGAGTCCACTGTGTTTTGCTAATAAAATACCAGGGCACCAATAAACTCAACTGCTGATAGTGTCGAAATCATCTGAGAAGTTGTTCATCAGCATTTGATAGTGATCGTGGCCCAAAACAATGAAAAACAGAAATGCCAACGATGCTGCAAAACACTATCACAGAATTATAAAACAACAGGTACCACAAACCTTGTGTATTCCTTCGTTTAGTCTGATTTCTTTAACCCTCTTTCTTTAATCTGTTGTTGATTGATGAACTAGATTTGATTCGGTGAATCTCTCCATCCAACTATTAAAGACAAGGAATGCTTTCAATGCAATGCTCCAGGAAGTACATGTTTAATGTCAAATTGCGTTGAATGTTTAATGTCAGTTTTATAGCCTTCTAAAGATGCACCGCTAACAAAGTGCATTGTTGGAGTTGAATGGCAGCACAAATGTAGAGTTGAGTGTGATTGGCAGCCAGACAGGTTCATAGGCAGTGTGGACTGGTTTGACACTTTGACACTGAAGACAAACGGAGGCTGAAAAGTTGGACAAATTCTCGTTCATTCGCTCAGAAAGCAAAACATCAATCTGTCCTGCAATTGAACTGGACAAGTGAGTTGCTGCACAGAGAGAAAAGTCTGCAGTTCTGAAGTAAAACTTTAAATCAAAAAAGGGAAACTGCTGACTTTGTGCACGTTCAAACCCTCTTACTAATCCATAACGTTCTGTCAATAATTTGCTCTCGTTCCTGAAAGTAGAACCATTTACGGGAAATCATTCTGTGCAGCATCCTCTCATTGATGATACCAATAAAGACTAAAAGCCAGTTGAACCATAATGCGGGTCAGCCAATAGATAGGCCACACTAAGAGGTCAATTCCTCATCTTCATCGAAGCAAAACAAACTCCCAGTGGGGTGACAAACTCATTGCTTCCGTCATGATAAAGCTTTTACAAAGCAAGACGATTAAACTTTGTGATGGGCTGACACACAATCTCTACCAATATACCCAAAATGAATGTTAGAATACAGTAAATTAAATAAAGACATCATGCAATGGAGATAAATATGTCACTGCTCACAAACAGCTGGTCAAAACCTTTAGGGGAGCTGATTAAAGGCATTGAGGACCTTATTTCAATACAAAATGCAATGATTCAACCAACTACATGCAAGTAAACTGGAAATTTGGGTTATACTGACATTTACAATCGCTACAGTAAATGCAGATGCAAAAAAGGTACTTGAGAAGGTTGACAAGACATGAAATCAAAAATAATTTGTGATGGTGAAATTGTGGATGTCCTTGTTTGGCAAAAAAAACAACACCTTGTATGGTATTATGCCACAGCTATATTTACACAAATGTATTGTGTATCCCACCACAAAACCATCTCACCTCCTTTTGTACTCATCTCTTTCCCTCTTGACCTTGGCCAGCACGTTGTACAGAGCCCTGATCTCTGGCGTGATGGTGTCGATCTGGACCCCGACGCCATCCGGCTGCATCCAGGAGACTCCTGGGCCGGTGCCGCACGATTCCCTCCAACTCCCAAAGCGGCGGGTGTGGTTGAAGGACCAGATGGAGCTGGGGAGGAACCGTGGGGGGGCGGGAGCCAAGTCGTTGGCGTTGGTGCCGTGGAGGGCGGCGTACTTCTCGTTGACGTTGGCGACGCCTTGGGGCGCCTCGCCGGGACTCTGGGCACCGCTGCCGGGGACGTCGGCCGGCGTGGTGGTGAGGTTGGAGTTGGAATCTGTGGAGACTGTGACGGAGCTGAGGTGGTTGGCCAGCAGGTGCCTGTTGTCGGAGAGAGGAGGCGGAGGGTTGAGGGTGGGAGAGAGGAGGCCGCCGGGCATGTAGGCCGAGTGGTTGGCGTTGTGCAGCGGGATGAAACTCGGCCGGCCCTGGAACGGAATGGGCCCGATGAACCCCGTCTGGACGCCCATCTCTTTGGTGGGCGGCCTCGGACGACCGTCCGGACCGCCGTTGCCCTCCAGGGCCTGCTGCAGCTGCTTCTCCAGAACCTTGTTCCTGCGCTCCAGCTCGTGCACCTTGGCCAGGAAGCAGCGGAAGCGCAGGTTCAGGGTCTTCAGCACGCTGATGTTGGAGCCCAGATCGTTGCGCAGCGCCGTGGCGGCGGGGGGCACCCGGTGGAGGGGGTTGCCCAGGTGCATGTAGGCGAGGCCCGACGGGGGGAGGCCCCCCAGGTCCAGACCTGACAACCCGTCTGCACCGAATCCGCCGTGGTCTCCGAGGAAGTAGCCCGGCTCCGGGATGGCGGAGTCGGCCAGGCCCGGCAGCTGGTGCTGGTACTGCTGCTGGTGGAAACCGCTCTCTCCCAGGACCGGGTTCATCTTCGAGTAGGAAAATCTGAAGTGCTCGAAATCCGGCATGAACTCAGTCTTCTATGGTGTTCAAAGAGATCGGGAAATCAAATGTGCGTAATGTGTCGAACCAGAACTGGGCCCTCGGGCAGGCTCGGTTGGAGTCCGACTGGTTTCACCTTCGAAGCAGAGGGACAAGAGACACACTGCGGCTATCAGAGTGATGCGACAACATAGCAGTGAACAAATGAAAAAAAAATAAAGAAATATAAAGACAAACAAATTACTAGCGTTCCTCCTGAGTCTCACGCGCAGCTGCCGCCCCTGTGCTATTATTAGATCACCCCGTCAACTTTAACGCAGCACAAAATTCTACTCGCGTGACGCACGGACATAACCTTTTGTTCAGCACGAGCACCACGCGACAACGAGATATTTTGTGGTCTCCAATATTATGACATTATGAGCAACAAACCTTTCAGTTGGAGGGCGCAACACAGACGGCGACACCGGGCGTTGATGTTAAAAGGGTCTGAATAAAGTGCTGGGCAGCAGTGCAGCGGAGCGCAGGAACAAACACTGACTGCGGCGTTATCATACCGTACTGGTGCTAATAGAAGGAGCAGCAGCAAGCGGTCTGTCATAGTACCGTAGTCAGCACAATAGGTGCGCATTTTGAGAATATTCAAAGTTTGGAAAAGGGTCCACCACTGAAAGTTTGCAAGACCATGACGACACGGGATTAGAAGAATGCAAAACACAATTAAACGTAACAAAATGCTGCTGTCCTAATTAAATCCCAAGAGAACAGTCCTCTTCCTCTCTAAAATATGAATAGATAACATATTTATATTATAAATTCGCCAGTGTATTTCATAAAGTTACAATTTTACCAATACAGTAATTCCTAAAGTTTCTTTTACCAAAACGTTGTCATATAATATAAATCCAACCAGCTAAGCAAAAACAAATGTTTTGTTACACTCATTCCATTTATGCATCGCGGTACAATAAACGCCATAAAAAAAAAAAACAACAACCTTATTGACATTGGATGTTGGTGAAGATTATCCTTTAACAACCTTGACAAAAAGTGCCATCGGCCCTATTGGTAATTAGAAGAAATAATCTATTAACATTAAGCATTTGCTGACATATCATTATTGTATTTTGAAACATAAGCTTGTGTATATGAGGAAAAACAGGAAGCGGCAATTTTGTTTAAAAAACTGACGTCTTTATTGTCATGACAAGTCTGAAGGAGCGACTTTGCATGTTTTGTGTGACAAAAGACCATCCAGTTCAACACAGACGATGGAAAACTGTGCAAGTGGTGAGTGTATCATACAAAAAAGGTATCATTTATGTTCATATCATTATGATCATCAGCTGGTGCACTGGCTCAAACAACTGAGGCAAGAAGGAATCATGGGAAGAAATGAAGGCAGGACTTTTACTCCTTGGAGAACATGTGGTGGACCAGGTCGCACACACGGTTGCTGTAGCCGAACTCGTTGTCGTACCTGCGGGAGGAGAGAGAAGGGAAACCTCGTCTCATACACGAACTAAGAGGAGATGTAACACTAACTAATAGGAGAAATTTTATTTTAAGACAGGAATAATCTGAGGAGTTTCTGTTTGATGTCCAATTCACATCTATAAATTAGCCGCAGATCAGTTTAATGGTGCCGTTGGACGACAACTCACCATGAAACCAGCTTGACAAAGTGCTCGTTCAGGGCGATGCCAGCGCCAGCATCAAAGATGGAGGAGTGAGGGTCGCTGTTGAAGTCTGTGGACACAACCTGAGCAAAGAAGAAATGCACGACACAATTTGTAAATACAAAAAAAAGATTTAGAGGTTTTTAAAAATAAATTTAAAAAAAATCCTACCCATATGCAGGTATTATATTCTTGGTTAAAAAAAAACACATAATAGAAATTGCAGGCATGTCTTGACAACAATTCATATATGCTGCCATCTTGTGGCTAGTTTGTCTCCTTTTGAATTTGAAATGATTGATTTTTTGTACCTGGTCCTCTGTGTATGCCAGGTATCCCTTCATGGGTCCCTCAGCAGCTGCCTTGACGACCTTCTTGATGTCGTCATACTTGGCCTGAAGGAAACACGTTGAACACATGGTTCAAACCAGAATTTGGACAAGACATGGTATCCAAGTTTCACATTTGCAGCTTTATTTCAGACATTTATGTGGGCAGTGGGGCTGGGTCTTATTTTTTAAAAGCAATTCTTAATTCCAAACATAAATATTAGGCCAAGCACAAAATATTGATTTAGATCATCAGGAAGTCAGTGAACACTTACAGGCTTCTCCAGACGGACAGTCAGATCAACGACAGAGACGTTGGGGGTGGGGACACGGAAGGCCATACCGGTGAGTTTGCTGCAAGAAAGACAGTCAGAAAATATGAAAAAAACTATATACACACATACATGTATGTATTTGATTGATTCAACACTGCAGAGACAAACAAAGTTTTGAGGGCAGGCTAACCTAAAATTGACACAGTGGAAGTGTTCCATTTTAACCATGACACACATAAGAGAGCGACTGGCAAATTCAGTGAGGCTGAACTGCATTTCTCAAGTATGGCCAAGTAGATTTCATCGTACCCGTTCAGCTCGGGGACGACTTTGCCCACAGCCTTGGCAGCTCCGGTGGAGGCGGGAATGATGTTCTGGGAGGCGCCGCGTCCGTCCCTCCACAGCTTGCCGGAGGGGCCATCCACAGTCTTCTGTGTGGCGGTGATAGCGTGGACTGTGCTCTGGAGGTGAGGGAGCAGAAGACAGCGTTCAGATTTGTTTTTACTGACATCGCAGTTGGACTACACTCCACAAAACTCCGACTTAAGCTGCCTGCCGGGCGGCTCAGTCAGCCTTAAAACTTTCTGAGCGAGCGGGGATGTGAGTGAAGTGGCTGTGGCTCGGCGCTGTGAAATTCTAATGAACAGAATTACCATGAGGCCCTCAACGATGCCAAAGTTGTCGTTGATGACCTTGGCGAGGGGAGCCAGGCAATTGGTTGTGCAAGAAGCGTTGCTGCGGGGACGAGACGAGGAGAGCGTGGTTATACATACAAACTACAACAAGGCGTCGAGAGATACGGAGCACATCAGCAGCGTCCGGATGTTTGAAATCTGCTTCATCCAAACTGACAGCTGACATGACTCAAACAGACAATCTTGATTTAGAGTGATTTAATTATGATGACTAGGTTCTAAAATATTAATAAAAATGAAGATTTATGTCACAGCTCATTTGGTGATTAGGCAAAAGCTGAGCCCGTTTCTTTTGTCTCATATTTTTGAGAAATCAGGCACTTATTGACCATGGAACTCAAACTCGAAATTATGAAAGTTTAAAAATGAAAATGCTATCATTTGTGTTACAGATGAAAAAAAAAAAATCATATTCTGCAGTTTCATTAGCACACTCACCTGACAACCTTCATGGAGTTGTCGTACTTCTCGTGGTTGACGCCCATGACAAACATGGGAGCATCAGCACTGGGGGCAGAGATCACCACCCTCTTGGCGCCGCCCTTCAGGTGAGCCTGCAAAGTCACACAAGTGTTGAGGAAACGCCGAAAGTGAGAACAATCACGAAATGAAAGCAAAAAGGACGGAATGTAAGAATGGCAGTTAGGAAGGGACGAAGACTTACGGAGGCCTTCTCGATGGTGGTGAACACACCGGTGGACTCCACGACGTAGTCAACGCCAGCATCGCTCCACTTGATGTTGGCTGGGTCCCTCCTGCACGTTCACACACACACACACAAAACAGGAGATTTGTGAGCTCATCTGTCTGTTGCGACGCTGGCAGCAAGGGCAAAGAAATGAACGGGTGGAGGAGCTCGTACTCGTGGAAGACCATGATGTGCATGTTGCCGATAACCAGCTTGCCCCCCTCGGCCTTCACCTCTCCGTGCTTCCAGACGCCGTGGGTGGAGTCATACTTGAACATGTAGACCTGCAGAAGGTGGACGTAACAAAGGATTAATAAAGAAAAAGAATCATTCTGGATGTCTTTTCTGGATCTTTCTGAGTCCCTGTGCGTTTACACCACATGCAGACGCCGTCCAGCTGCTCTCACCATGTAGTCCAGGTCGATGAAGGGGTCGTTGATGGCCACCACCTCAACTTTGCCACCCTTGGCGGCAGCACGGGTGACCAGACGGCCGATACGTCCGAATCTAAATTGCAAGAGCGAAAGATCAGCAAAGAGGCTAACGATTATTAACTTTTTGACTTCATGTCTAATCTTCCTCTGAAATTAACGTGAAAGCCCTCTAAATTAAAAAAAAAAAAAAAAAAAAAAAAAGATGTACATGAAACCCAAAGCCAGCTTCACTCCCTTCACACTGCAGTCCCTTTCTCCAGCCAGCAGATGGCAGCGACACAAAAAGTATGATCGTAAGGCAAATTTAGCAGGACCTTACAAGGCCTGCCAACCTTGGCACTAAGGAGAACGATGGATGGCACCGGCAAGTCTGTTTACTCCTAATATGGCTGCTGCCGCAGCGGGTCGAAGTACAAGCTGCTCAAACTTGTGTGAGGTAGCAAGAAGGAGAAGATTTGACTGGCTCTCATAAATATAGGATTTCAATTACAACTAAGTACGACAAGAAAGGGTTCTCATGTGGAGTGAAAAAGAGACCGGGTGTGGGATATATAGCAGTGATGCATCAGCCACACGCTATGCTCGCCCAAGCTTTCTCACATGCTCTTCTAATCTCTGAATGTACGTCTAGAAGGCAGGTGGAGCAGTTGCCGGTTGCTTCTCGCACTCCTTTCTCCTACATCACCCCCCCCACAAATCTGCTTGTTCACTCTCGGAGTAAATGACGACAGCTCTGAGTGCAGAGGCAGGTTGCCACATTTAGAGCACTCTTTGTTGGTGCGAGTTTGTCCATACTTCACCATAGCCTTGGTCGTCTGATATGAGCTGCTATCATGAAGTGGACTCGTGAACACTGGATGTCTTAATACCTGGAAAACGCAACTCGCATGACACCACGTCCCCCTTTCACTCGTGTCCAGACAAGAGAGGCCACGAAGGGCCACGTCAAGCCTCCAGAAAGAAAAAGAAAAAGAATCTGTGCAAAAGAAAGGTGGAGGGTTGCAGATAAGAGAGAATGAAATGAGCCCCCCCCATTTTCAGTATTTAATTTATAGTCGCCGTCTCTGTGGCTCAGGTCGGAGGAAGAGACAGGGGCAGCTGCACAGGGAACGAGAGGCGGAGCTGCTGCTCCTTCAGGTTAAAAGAAGCTAGTGGAGGTGGCTCAGGCTTCAGGCGCCTCATTAGCATGCCCTCCTGACACATTCAGAGGTTACCTGGGGCACATTTAAGGAAACCTGGAAAATGATGGAGTAATTATACACTTGTCTGCCAAGGGCAGCCTCCAGATTTCCCCCGTTGGTGGAACTGGGAGAGAGACGTAAGGAGCATAATTTGAGTGCTGACCTCCAAAACCAGAGCAAAAGTATGCATACATCTTTGTTTTTAAAAGGAATTTGGCCAAATGACCAAATATTCAACCGAAATAATCAGACTGAATTCAGGAGAACCGACAAAAGATGAACCGCATGCACAGACTGCTGTTGCCATTCCTGTCACTGTCGATAACCTTTCCATTTATGATTCAGGATGTCCAAACGAGTCCTGTTATGCAACGCTGCCACGCAGGTCACATTACAAAACTCTTTGTTTTGTAATGTCAGTCTGAAATCTGACCAAGTGATGAAGACAATCACGCACTTGTGGTGCCCCCCCTGTATTAAAAGACGAGCTGGTCTATCTGGAGAAAGGTTGGAGGTCGCAGTGAAACACGAACACGGCTGCCAGTGACAGAGGAAGGTCACAGCAACAGCTGAGCCTAGTTTGAATCTGTTGTACTGCCAAAACAGCCCGCAGTAGTACTATTACTATGCCTAACACGTTATAGAAATATCTAAAACTTTTAATGCAAAAACTGCAGTCCAACTACTTCTATAGCAATAGCACAATACCACTTTCTGTATATGGTTTCCATCTACTAATAGTTTCTGTCTCCCTCATGAACAGAGTGAAAGGACAATGTTTTGTCCAGCAGTTTGGTCAAGCTACTGCACAGCCAGACAGCAGCTTGACCAATGCAGAGACCGAGTGGGCCAGTCTTGCGTTTCTGGGGGCTCCGCGCTGGTGTGACGCCAGAATCGGGGCGCTAAAATTTCCCCGCAGCTCTACAGCAGCTGTTTCGCCGAAGGAGGGGGACATGTCTCGGCAGTCATCCTCGAAGTTGCAACGGCCGCTGTTGAAGCGCCAGCTGCACGATCTCTGAACTTCAGTGGAAAGGTTGGCGGGTTAAAAATAGACGTGGGGAGAGAATAAAAAGAATGTGGCAGCTATGGAGAGTGGGGATGTGGACGAGGGGTTGGGGGGCGGACTCGAGGGGGCGTGAAGGGTTCGGAGGAAGAGGGGATGCCAACCGTGACACAACACCAGCTGACTATGAATAACCAAAGACCGGAGCAATCTTCGGTCACCTCATGATAACACAATCATCCAGTGGTCAGATGGACAACCCCTCACACTACCAACTACTAGATGTTTCAGGTATATAATAAAAATAAGAATTGTAAATTACAATTTGTAGCCTCAGTCCAAATAGAGGAGGACATTTGTTGTGGTTGTATTGAGCTGCGGGCTGTTCAGACATGGACGAAGATCCTGAGAATGGTTTTAGGTCCATCTGAGGAGTCATCGCTGAACCTTAATTCCCCCCCTTACAAGTTGCTCTGGACTTCTTGATGTATTTGCACTGGCCCTGTGTTTTCATATTCTTATAAATGCCACTAACTATAGTTGTTGCGCAAAACTGAAATCAGAGTTATTCTGCCCAACTGTTGCTATTAAGAATGGGTGATTACTTCAGCTCAACGAGAACAATGAAGAAAAAAAATAATATACCTTGAATTATTTAATACAATGTGTGATATAATAACTACAATACAGGGTTTTCAAGGCACATCATCAAAACTGGAAGTCGCCATCTTGGAGGGACTCGCACTGCAAGTAGACAGCGTATGTAGCAACACAAGCAGATTATTGTCGCACACAATGGTTAATTATTGCCGTGTTTTTGGCTGCAATAACCGGTCAGATTGAGAAACACATCTGAAATACTTTAGACTACCAAAAGTCATCACAAATTAGGGAGAAGAGTGTAAAAACTGTCCCGAGAACGGTGACGTTTGTGGCTTGCACAAAATCTGTGATTTTATTGACACAAATTCGACTTTTTAACAAGTTTAACAAAACTGAAAAAGTGATTGTATGTAGGTGGAGATGTTCCTTTTACTTAATCACATTTAAGAAAAAAAAAAGAAAAAAAATTACTGATGCCTTTCTGTCTATTTTTAAATCTTTGTCAAGCCCTTGATAAGCTGTGGCTGCAGAACGATCACAAATAATTACAATCAGGTGTGTTAATTTGGAGAAATAACTAAAACATGCCGAACAGGAGATCTCCAGAAGCAGGGTTGGTGACACGTAACGTATTTAGCCGTTTATGGGCTTGGAGAAAGACGACATAGTTCAATATATCTGGATATGATATTGAAGGTAGAACTGCCGCCGGGTCATCTTTCCAAGACGAGGGGGCTAGCTCGTACAGATCTTTACCTCCTATTAACTGTAATTTTTCCACGATATCGCTGTTTCTCCGGCTGACCGAGTCATTGGCTGTATGTTTTTGCAGCTTCCACACGTTCCTCTCGGCGTTCCTTTTATTTTGACATTCTAAATTCATTAAAAACGTGTAAACAGCGAGCTGTTCATCGTATTATCGACATGAGTCCCTCCAATATGGCCGCACATCCGGGTAACTAGCAAAATTGTTACGTCGGTGAAAACACTCTTTCAAACACCCCTTAATGTTCCCAGACGAAGTTACAAAAGTTACATAGGTTTGTCAGGGTCGCCAACTCTAGCAGGAAACTCACCCGTTGACTCCAATCTTCACCATTTTGACTCTTTGGTTATGTTCTAGTCCTCACTGAAAGACAAACGAGCAGAAATACACTTAATGTACTTAATGAATTATCAATGCAGCAGAAAAGTGGAATTGACTTGATGCAACTTTTTTTTTTTTTTTTTTGCAGCTTAATTTTGAGTCACGGGGGCCACCCCGTGAAAACGCAAGGTAGTCATGTTTAGGCAATAACGTAATTTATTGCCTGAACATGAATGATGTTTATCTTTCTAGTTTCGCAGCTCAGGTCAAGGAGTTGAGGGTTACCGTCTGGGAAGGCTCCTCGGTCTGTTCGTCCTCGGTCGGAGAAGTGACAGCGGGGACGAGCGGAGCGCCCACCTCCTCTTTATAGCCGTTGCGCGCCACCGGCCCCGCCCCTTCCCCCGCGACAGAGCCAAGGTGAAACTGTTCAGTAAAGTTCACGGGACAAGGGGGAGCTAACGGTGTGTTACACACACGCCCGCGCAAAGCAGACAAACTGGACCGACCCGAAGTTGTCAAAGTGGAGGAGAAACTGCAATTTCAACAAAAAAATAAAATACAACACAAAAAAATGTCAACTTTGTCAAAGAAATAAGTTACTTCTGAGTGGGAAAGTTGCTAGGGAAATAGCACGGTGAATACTGGTTTGAAAAAAAAAGTAAAATTCATATTATTTATTAAAACCATTTGTTTTAATTTCCAAAACAGCAGAACACACTGTATGGTTGCATTTAAATAAATAAATAAAAAAGATAAAAATAAACTATAACATCCAATCGAATCCAAATGTATTCATTAAGACAATCTACAGACAATTACTGTAGCTGCTTTATTATTTAAATACGGAGTCCAATTAACTGCATGAAAAAAAGTGCACAGTTTGAGTTCATTTCCAGAACCAGGACCGCTGAAGCCTTCCTGCCCGGTGTCACGTTCACCATTACGCTGTGGGTCATGTGGTACCGTTGAGCTCTCTGCTACATGACCCGCAGCATGCAGAGGGGAGAGGTGTGGAGAAAATGTCACGTCAGATGTGAAGCTGTCCCAGTCACCACCGTTCTGCCTCACTACAGTGGTCATAAAGGAGCCTTATTTCTTGCATTTGAGAAAATGTGAAAGGATAAAGGTTGATGCTGTTTTAGATTTGTTCAGCAAAAAAACTATTTTCGATTTCAGCTACCTTCTGCTGAGGGTTAAGAGGAGGTTGGTGATATAGCGACCTAAAGGAGATATTTCTTGCCGTTGTCATGCCGAAAAGACGGCAGAATTTATATCTGGTATGGTTGGCTTCATTTTTGTGCAGTTAGAGAAATGGAGATGCATCAGGTTTACAGCCAGCTCATCGAAGAACTGACATATTCTAACCGACATCCACATGTGAATAACCACAGGCATTGAAAAAATACAATAAATGCAACCAGTATGTTTTTTACATAAGATATGTGTTTAAATGTATCCAAAGACCATGTCAATTCTTGAGTTAAGCACCATGTAAAGACAAACGTTTCAGTGAGAGCATTGTTGACCCGCTCTGTGAAGCAATATCTCCTGTGTCTGACATGTATCACAGACACTGTCCAAGTCTATTTTTGGATAATCAGCCTGCAGGCGCACACCTCTACGGATCATAACTCTCATTTGTTATGTCTACTGCCAACACACTGTTCGATCACAGACAGAGCAGCATCTGTCCAGTCTGTCAGTAAAACCGCTTCAACATCGAGAGAAAGACAGACAGAATAGTACTGTCGCTGTAAATAGAAGCTCATACAAGTCATTTTATTTTGTCCATGAATCATGAAACATTAAAGCTTCAATGCTGCCTGCAGGTGTTTTTTTTGTTGATATTTGGTTACTGTTATCGTGTTATCTATTATAAGACAAAATCCAAGACTAATATAAAGGATTCAAGCCAATTTTCTGTCTATTATAGCAGTGAGGTAATGTGTCTGCTTCGCCTCCTTCATGTAATCAGGTGAGGAGCATGTAAAGCACTGACGTTGTAGTGGAAACAAAGAGCAACATGTTTCCTGAATTGCGTTTCAGTGTATTAATATTTTAATTGGATTTAAACAACACTGCAGTCAAGGTGTGGGATCTAATGTCAGTGGGTGGGAGGTGAAGTAAAGGTCAGCCTATAAATAAGACACCCAACCTCCTGTACCCCATCTAAAGCCCTACTCATATGTTCTAATATGTCAAAGGGCATGACATTTTGCAGGATGAAAAGTTGAGGCGGGCATGTTGGGGAAGGGTCAAAGGTCAAGGCTGCTGCAAACAAGGAAGTCTGGAGGAACGGCAGAAGGTATGACAGAGTGAATGAAACCTTGACAGCAGACAAAAGGGTGAAAACTGGGATTAGATAAAATGAGTGCTTTTGTGTGGACGGGTATACAGTGCTGAAATGGTTTACTTACCTGTAGCTTATGTAACGGCCCGTTTAAGAAATGAACTGTGTGGTAAAGGGAACAATACAAGCAACACTGATATGTTACACAATGATAAGTTCCACCAGTTATGCTTTATCAAACTAAAGGCGTCATTTTCTCACCTGTGTGTCGAAAAAGATGGAAGTTTCTAATCCACGTAACCATATCTGGTTCATATTTAAATGTAAAAAAAACCCAACATATCCATATTGTTTGCGCGGTGTCACTCTGCAGCCGAAATAGCAGTTGGTGTGAGAGAATGTTGAGGTGTTTTTGCGTTTGAGGACATGGTTATTGCGTTGTCATGGTACTGGCTTTCTCTATCAGAAAGAAGAGCCTCCTTTCATTCAGATTTAGTCTACAGTGCTGTGTTTCCACGACAAGTGACAGAGTCTTCAAAGTGATCTGAACAAATTTACTGACTTGGATTTTATAGTTTTCAACCTATATTTGGAGCATCTTGCGGCATTTTATCCACAGCCATAATCATCTGAGAACTCAATTAAAGATGCGATGGAACCTATTCATGGTGCTTTGTGAAAAAAAAACCCTGCAATGAAAAGCTTAAAACTGGAAATCCACAAGTAATAGCAAAAGCGCCCTCTGTATTTTGCAGGTAGATACATATTATACATGAGTGTTTGAAAATATTAATTACTTATCCAAATGATTAACAAAGAGTTAAAAACAAAGCCGCAGCCGTCTTAAAAAATAAATTAATCACATTTTGCAATTTCATTTCTTCACTGTCTCCATGAAATGAGAGTCAGAATCGCCCCGGGAGGCTCAACCAGTTTATGGAGATGACCTTTTGTGATTTCATTCCAAGCTGATGACATTTATAGCAGTTCCATCATTAAAAAGTGGACGTGACGGTTGATGCTAAAAGGAAGAACGACACACCACAAAGAACGAGGAGCAGATCTGAAGCCAGGTGACGGCAGTGGGCCATAAGCCCTGCTGAGCTGCCGGGGTGAAAGGGGCACAGTATTATCTGCATCTTTACGTCTGCTCCTAAAACTAAACTGCATGAGTAAAGAAGCAATGTGAGGCATGATCACAGAGGTGTGAGGTATATAAGTGCACCTATGTGCAGCATTGTGTGTATCTGCGCAAACTGTCAATGTAAGAAAATGGAAAATGAATGAGAATTATTTTCCAAAAAGATATTGAGATATTGATTGGAGAACAATGGAGGAGCAGGAGAGAAAGAAGTGAGAAGGTGGAGAGGGAGACATATGCCATCGAATGGTGCAAAAAGAAAGAAAGAAAAGAAACAGATAAGGTCAGAGAGGGGGAGGAACAGCTCCCAACAACCTCTCACTACTGTGTGGCGCCCTCTAGTGAAAAAAAGCAGGCCAGC